>NW_023501433.1:0-38787 GCF_013396195.1 Fusarium tjaetaba
TCCTGGATCCTCCTTGGAAAAGCCACATGGATACTTACATGATATGGCCTCCGTACATGTAATAGCATGTAACGCAACATCAGAGAATCCAGCCAAGCACTTGCAGACACGCGGCATAGCAACTGAGCCCTCTTATCTTGTTCTCGCCCGTGTCACCCTCACCGTGCCTGTCACAGCCATTGTGATACAGGTGAGTAAGGGAGAGTTTCTCTCCCTCCCTCCCTCCCTCCCTCCCTCTCTCTCTACCACAGACTGCATCTTATATAATCCTTCCTGTGCTCCTGTCCTACCGTTCAACTCACGATGCAATAGGGGAGGACCAGGGAAGATCTTGGAAAGACGTGCAGATCGCGTGCTTGCAGCCATGTTTCTGATCAAGTATCACAAGAAACAGCGCATACGAGGCCTTGTGGAATCCCCTCTTGCATTGGACATCCGTCTGGTGGATTTTGCTTGGGCGTTGGTGGTTCAGGCATCAAGACATATTCATGTATGTCTGGTCTGGGGATGACTACTTTGCAATCGCATGCAGAAAGATCTTTCGATGTATTGTCGCACATGAAAACGTATGTGATATTCCTGATACTGACTGTATTGGATGCAGAATCCAGCGTAGCTAGGGAGTTGATATAAAATTTATATCAGACGAATAACTAACACTCATACGTACATCACCCAAGATCTCATAATGTCTTTATGATGGCGAGCTACCTTCTCGATACTCTCGTCTTGACTTGCAAGTCTCATCGTGCCTCGTCTTGTCTCGTCTTGTCTGTATTGTCTTGTCTTGTACTACGTAGCCTATCCAGAAACTCACACCCACAACACCGTCACAACAACTCAGAAGCACATGTACATGCACGCACGTTCCCGTGTCCGATGAGTTCAAGCAAGCTACCCGTTCGTCAGATCTCCCGCTTGTGCCTTGATTAGCCTCCCGTCCCGTGCTCGTCTCCCATGTCCTACCCCCTATTGTTCTGTGTAACTCAGCCTGTCGAACCACTTGCTCACTAATGCCTCCAATGCGCATTGTCTTGTTGGCTTCTGTTTTAAAACTCACTTCCCGTACAGATGAGCTGGCACCCGCTATTCCCGTCTCGTAGTCCTTATGGGGATTGGATGATCTCGAGATGGGTAGGGAAACAATCTGCTTCATACATTCGATTCAGCACATTAATACTGACAGGCTGGGCAGTCTTGTCTTGTCTGTCTGTCTGTCTGTCTGTCTGTCTGTCTGTTTGTTTGTTTGTTGTACCTGCAATGCGCCCACTTCGTCTTCTTCCTCTAAACACTAATAAAGCAAGACACTGTAGATCTATGCAAGGCCGAGATATCATCATGTACTCCTAACCCCACCAAGGCAAATGATCGTCCCTCATCTCCAGAAATGACTAATTAAGCTTCGCCAATCTTTCGATAGTCTCGATGCCCAAATGGCAAATGCTTCCGTCCCTGCCTGCAGCCGCTGCTTCTATTGGGCTGCTTAAAATTTATATGTACTCAATCTCACTCACATTCACACTCGCAGGCTGTCAGGGATATTGTGTGCACTTTCAGTTCGGCGTAGTTGATCACTTTGTGAATTCTCCTTTACCGCCACAGACTTCTCCTCTGCTGTAGAACCCCCCCTCCTAGCCTTGTTGGCGTTACTTTCCACGATAGAACTAGAAACATGTCCTTGGTACCTTCAATTTACTCCTATTCATGCCAAGTAATCTTTCAGCTTGGATACATGCCGTGAATCCATTGTAGTTTTCCTCCCAGTATAACCAATCCCGCCATAAAAGAAATCCTATCTCCTGCGTAGGAGCAAGGCCAACAAACACCTCCGTTCCTGATGTTGCGATGATTGCTCTCCGCTGCCCTCCGCCCATCCCAGTAGTTTCTCCACTGTCGCGTGGTCCAAAGAAATCTCTTTTGTCTAGAAAGTCAAGCCTCTCTCCCCCCGTGAACTCAAAAGTTACACCATGTTAAACATGGTATCCATAATTAGACAAACGCCTGTTATGCTACGGGTCCCTGCTCAGAACCCAAGGTATCCCAGTTATGAAAACGTATATACAAAGAACGACGCAAAGTCGTCGGTCTGTTGGATCGGGTATTATTAAACGTGAAGATGTGTGCGTATGCGTGTATGTGTGAGGCGAGTGTGTATATGTAGACATGCGGATTGCGAGCTGGTGTTGTTGAAGTCATTCATGGGACAACCGAGCACCTATCCACAATGCCTTCAGGTGTCCATGAGCACTTCGTAGTATAGCCAAAACCAAAAAGCCAAGGCCTCATTGTCGATGAGCCTCATCTTTAGGACGAATCGATCTCTGCTCGAGTTGGCGTTTTCTTTCCAGTTTGGCGTAATGCAACCCGCAGGCGTTGCAGAGAGTCCGGGCTCCGTCCGGTCCCCGTCGCCATTCAGGGGTGTCGATTCGATTGCAACTGTGGCATCGTCCAGGGGGAGCAGCACGCTGTCCATCATTAGTTTCGTGTCGATAAATCAATTAGAGCCAGAAACTTACACCTCGACGCTTTTTAACTTCTGTAATACCATATGCTGGTTTCATTCCATCGCCGTACATGTTCACATCGTGCTCTTCCTCGTAGGGTCCCTTCATCTTGGACCCTTCTCGGGCTCGTTCGTTCTGGATCGAAGTTTGCACCAAGTCACGCACTTGCTCCAGTGATCTCTTGACAAGTTCGATGTTGCTGAGCATATCGCTAACTTCTCGTTCAGTAGGTAGTCGAGCTGGGATAGGATGAGCTCCGTGCTGTTCTTGAGCGATTCTGCTGTAAGCTTCGGCAAAATTGAAAATTGTACGAGACGAGGTGCCAATCTGTCAAAAGTCAGCGCTTTATGTTCTTGGTCGAGAACGCAACTCAGGTGACTTACTCGACTCAGCGAGTCTTGATAATTCCAGCTTTCGTAGTGCCTGTCAACTGTAACTTCGTATCTGGCTCGGGCATATTCAGGGTCATCCATGTGAGGAGGTGCTCTAGGGTCGTAGGACCCGGGAATATGTGGTGGCATTCCGTGTCTAGGGGAAATAGGATACGTAGGCAGGGGCATTTGACCTGGAGGCAGCTGGCCAGGCTGGTATGCGACAGGAGCTGGAGGGGGAGGAGGATGAGCGTAGGCACCATTGAGTGGGTGGTGAGGTTCAGGAAGCTTCTGCTCGGGATGATGGTGGTGGTGTGGAGGTAGATCAACTTTGGCTGAAGGACTCTGGCGACGGTCAGAGACAGGAGGGAGCGATGGCCGGTTGCTGAAATGAGGACGAGGAGAGTCCGCAAAGGCAGGTCCATCTTGCCGAGGAAAAGATGAGGTCGGGTGAAGAGGCTGAGGAGACGAACGCTTCTCGGCCTCTGGGTATGATCGGGGAGCTGGCGCGAAGGGCGACGGCAAACTTGAACCTGACTGCAGACCTGGCGCATGTGCAACAGGATAAGGCCCAGGTTTAGTGCCCTGAATGACCTCCGAGATTGAGGGCAGCGACTGGCGATTTGAGGGTTCCTGATCGTCGGCTGGTTTTCGAGGTTCAGAGATCATGTTGGCAATACTGGCAGCACCAGAGCTGGGTTGTGAATAACTGGAGAAAGGCGGTTGAGGTTGGTAATGGGCGGCCGGTGTGATGAGAGTTGCCGTTGCCATGGCGGAAGGTTCTCGATACGACCTGTCCAACAAGATATCCCGCGAGTAGGAATGGTGATGGCGATGATCGGAGTATGGTTGATCGGGTTGAGGTGGGTGGTGTATTTGGTGTTCTGAATTGGTTGCAGAGTGACGGCTGTAAAGACAAGAAATGTGTTAATATGGGAGGGGCAGACAGAAATATGAATACTTTCAAGTCGGGATTCAAACAGACCTTTGCCTGGCTCCAGAGTCAGCCGCTTCCATAGCGGATCTGGTAATTACTAACGATGATTTGGGACAGTTTTAAGGCCGTAGATGCATCTGACCTGGCTAGATCCGGTTGGGGGTGTATGTGATGGGCGAAGGAAAACAGCAGTACGAATAAACGGGGAGGGGGGTGGTAAAGAATGAGGTTCCAGTAGTCAAAGAACTGAAGGAAGCCAGGAATGGGTCAACACGGGACCAGGGTGGGAGATGTGACAATGGACTCAGGTGAGGGTTGGCAATGGGGTGTCAAAACGGGGAGGGGGCCGATGAGGCGAAATGAAAAGAGGCGAAGAGAGAAACAAATAGTAGGTACCAGGCTAGGCACAAGGGGGTGGGTAGATCTGGCGTGCGATGGACAAGCGACAAGGGCCCTCGTGGTGGCGCTGAGCGGGACAGTAGCAGGGGGGTTCCGCCATACATAGAGGTCCTGTCCTGGTTCGGATTGGGTTTGTTCTGGCCGACCGACAGGGGCTTGCCTGAGTTGGCTTGGGTCGTTCAAAGGCTGGCAGGGAAGCGCCAAACTCAGGATTCCTCAGAAGTGGAACGAGCTTGATCTAAAAACGACGATGATGCTGCTACTGCTGCTGCTGATGATGGTACTCCTCCCAAGAACAGGGCGAGATCCAGAGTAGCGCAAACTCAAGGAGGTCGATTGCCGCGAGACTGAATCCAATGGCCAGGGTCTGGGAACGTAGCGCTCGGAATGAGGAGAGAGAATGGACGAGTGGAGCTAAGAAACCACGCACTGGATTGCACCCGTTGACAGCGATGTCGAAGCTAGCAACTTGACTGCGGAAATGCTCAATCGTTGAACTTTGTAGTTAACACTGTTCTACACGACCTTGAACCACGGCTGGTACACGGATTGAGATGGAGTCGAAGTCGGGTATTAGTATGTGTCGGAACGTCTGATCAGACCCAGTACTGAAGTCTGCGATTTGGCCACAGTTGATGCAGATGCGTGCGGTAGCGTTCGTGGCTGTATATCTCAATGTTTTGTTGTTGTTTTGACCTAGTCTTGATATTTCGAATTCGATATTTGCCTCTTCTTTCTTCCGTCTCCTCTGAGCCGGCTACTCTGTCTCCTGTGCAAGCAACTAGACAGGGATTGGTTGGCTGGCAAAAGAAGGTACAATATTGTACACAGACACAGAGCCGGGCAGCGCTGAGCCACTAGAATGGCGGGCAAGGACAAATCCTGCTGCTGCGGACGGTGGTGTCTGCAGGCGCTTGAGTCAGTGCAGGGACACAGAAAAGGACAGCACAGTACAAACGCTGTGGATGAGAGTCGAGAGTAGAGAGAGGGAGGATCGAAGATCGAGCTTTAGAAGAGAAGAGCCAGCTACTAATCTATTTGTTGCTGCGGGAATGTGGAGGTGGGAAAAGGTTGGGGAAGAGGGAGATGTTGAAACACGAAGGGCAAGAACGGAGGAGGAAAGAGGAAGGAAGAAAAGAAAGAGAGAGAGAGAGGACTACGTGCAGGCAGTCTCGAGGGAGTGCAAGGTATAGTTCCCAAGCAGTACAACCTTCTGGGAATCACCAACAGCGCACTACGAGGAGATCAGATGTGAGATCGGCGCCTCCATTGTCATCATTTTACCACCGAAAAATAGGTGGTATGGGAGAAGCAAGCAACAACCTCATACTGGTACAGTCCTGCACACGGGGAAGCAAGCATAACCTGTACTGTACATGGGAGCCGGCTCACGCCTGGCCCTGCTGGGGAGATATCGATCAATTCCGACATCGATGCATCCATAGGCAGAGTAGGTAGTTCAAAGCACGCGCATATTATTAGGGAGCGCAACAACCATTTCCGCAACATCCAATAGGTACAGTACAATACATAGTTAGTGCACCAACCTCCAACCAGGGGAGCTTTCGAGTCTGTCAGTTTCCTCAGTGCATGGATCGACCGGTAGAGTACCAGGGGCCTGCGGCGCGGTTATTTGTCAGAGATCCTTATCCAGATCACCCGATCAAATACGGCAATGCTCCTTACCAAATCAACGATGATCTCTTTGCACAACAATCGTTATGAGAAACCATCTGCGTATATCGGACTGGAACTTGTCAATCTTATAATTACCCGAAATCATGGCCCGAGTCCCGAGCAAGACATCAAGCGTCACAAACAAATCAACCAGCAAGCGCGCCTCAGCAAGCTTTCATGCTGCGGCGTTGGGTTGTGACGCCTGGGGGAAACGGTCGCGGGTAGAGATACCGCCCACGCGACAGGGATTTCAAGTTCGCTTCCACTGGCTAGGGGACACGATGGCATGACGGTTTACGATATGGTATGGGTGGGGAGAGAGCGGTAGGGATCCGAAGAGAATCGATCATGGATGTGTGGGGCTTGGAAGAACAAACAAGGATCAGTGACCGATGAAGCAGACAAGGGCAAAGAGAAGGCCATGTTGGCCTAGGGCTGGTTGTGGTATCTCATCTATATTAGCCCAAGATCTCGGGGAAGTTGCATCTCTTCACATGCTATGTTCATCATCAGTATGCATTCTTTAGAATTCCGTATTCATCAGCCATCACTGCGCCGCGGTCGCCGTTGTCGAGGCTCTAGAGCAAAAGGTGAGAGTCGAAGAAGAGGGCGAGACACTGATGTATTTTTCACCATTGCCGTCGATTCAGACACTGACCCAGGCCTTGCACCAATTGCTGGGGCATGACGATAGCCCGGTGCAGTAGCGTCCAGACTTAGGAGATCTCCAATCTCAAGTTCTGCAAAATGGTACGACTTCTGGGGGCCCTTGCTCCTGGGGTCAGCAGCGGTCTGGTTTTAGTAGTCCACAAACAATACAGGGAGACACCCCCAGACCACACCACTCAATGCCACTCAAATGTGTGCGTGCTTATGATTTTTTATGAAGCTCCCACCTGGGCAAAAAACCATCTTGATTCGGGTCTTTTCTTCCAGTGTCGTATCAAGATGAATCAATAGCGAGGGCGAATCCAGCCAGTGAGTCACTGCTGGGAAATTATAAACCGGCACTGCTGTTTCTCTGAGGAAAAGGGAAACAAAAGAATAAGGTATCACGAGCTGGGAGGCCTTGCAGCAAGAGTGGTTTGCAGTGAGTGTTGTTGTTGAAACTTAGCATTCCCTGACTGCTGGAAACTTGTCTCCCATCGACACATCACATTTCGATTCAGCACAGGTCCCCTGCCAGCTGTTACAGTATACAGTTGCATTATCCCCATCCCCTGCCACAATGCGCTAAGGGCGTAGGAGCTAGGAGTGCAGCGCTAGATCGAGAGAAATAGGGGCAAAGAGCGAGAAACATTACAAATGACGGCTCAGATGGAAGATGTGCGAGATTGACATACATATGGGAGGTAGAACGAGATACCCCGAGGCTCAAGGTGTCGATAACGCTGAGGTGCAACAGACAAGCTGAGTGGCATTGCAAACCGCATTTAGTATCTAGGAACAGTGGGATGGTTATAGTGATTTTGGCAACGAGGATGGACTGTGGTAAAAGCATTGATGCCAAGCCGCTTCATCGAGCTCTTAGAGCAATGACGAACTGATGAATGTTGGACAATGGACGATGCGCGAGATGGGCCGCTTCCCATATGGGAACTCAGATTGGGTGCCCCATTTGTATGGGCGGCACCGCAGCCAGGTACGTCAGTGGGCAAGGACCAGGCCGTCAGCATCTTATGCCCACCTCGCTAAGCAGGAGGTCTCATTTGGAACCCGTCGAACTTACATGGAAGAAACTTTGTCGAGTATCCAGACTGCAATGGATCTGAGCCTAGCACGTGTACCTCGCAGGTAGTTCCTTGTGAGAGAAACCCAATCCGAACGGCCCCCGCGGCTCCGCAGGGATGGTCCATCCGCCACCACGCGAAGTTGTTGACTGGGCGCCGCTCTGGCGGATACACATTACCCAAGGAGCAGAGCAGAGCAGTGATGGCCTGCGGACCTAATCTCTCAAGATCAGACACGCCCTCGATTAGTGCGCCGCCATGATGAACGTGTGGTGGGCATGTCGCCACTCCACTCTGCTGACAAGCCAAGATGAGATGAGATGAATACGTAGATTATATGCTTGCGCTTCATCAGTACTAACATACGGAGTACGGATACTGAGTAACGTAATGGAAGATGCTTCCATTAGGCCATCCGATACGTATCGCCCAACGACAGCCCGTCGTGTTTCAGCCGATGGTTGATCGTAGATAGCTTTTGGTTGATAAATTGAGCAAGTGTAGGATATAACCCTCAGTAATGGCATGTCCTATGCATACAGATGCAGACGAATGCCACGCCGTGCCACGCCATATCAAGTCAAAGTAAGTCTATCGTGTAATGCCACCTTCAGTTCTCTCCCACTACTGAAAACCCTGGTGATGGCATTCGTCGACCTTGCGAATAACAGGCACAAGGCTTACCCGCCTCAGATCATGAAAACTTCTAGGTCAAGCAGAAGACCGTATCACTAGCCTGCCCCTCGAAACAAATGCTGCGGAAGACATAAGAGATACTAGCGCAACACGGTATAACAAGTGTGTTGTGCATCACTGTACATCATATCGTCGTATCCCGGTTGCCCGATCCATTCTCACCCCAGTATCATCCTGGTGGTTCATCGCGATTCTCATGTAATCTCCGCCGACCCATTCTCAGTGTCCTTCCAGAACAGCTTACAAAATAGGAAAGGCGCGTGTGCCCTCAAGTTACTGTTCCTGTGAAGCTATGGGCTTCGACGCATGTCAAAGCTCGGTTTGATGCTTCATTTGCCTGGTGATGAGCCTCGTTTCTCTACCATCTTGGCTGCGACCCTCAGATGTGACCTTGCAATCACAAAGACCCTGACGGAATCATGATCTGCACGGGCTCGTGCCATTAATGTAGTAGAGGTGAGACCAATGTCGCATATCAAAAGAACCTAGGACAGCATGGCACTGCCGTAGTTCTTCAGAAGTCTCGAAGGGGTTGTTTAGAAAGCACTGGCCTTTTCCTGACGTCGACGAATTGCTTAATCTCCTCCGCCAGGGTCCTGTTCCATGGAGACACGCGAATTTACCTCTATGCATAGCTAGGATGGCAGATGATGCTCCTACGACATGGGTCTCCCTGCTAGTTACCACGATAGATGGTGAATACGTATCCTCCCTCGAGAGAATTACCATTCACGATGCTGTTTCCAATCGCCTGGGACTGCATCGGCTGTGCCGCTGAATATCTGTCTTGTTGACGTAGGCTTAGCGAGCCAGAAGAGGGCCTTGTCTTGTTATTCGTCACTCCGCCATTTCTCCAAATTCGGTGCTTCCATTGTCGAGAATTGTGAACACGTTCTTGGGAACATCTATATCCCCCCAAGGCCTGGCCAAAATCGGCCATGTCGCGCGACCTGATTTATCCAAGCGAGTAGTATGTATGTATTAGCGGTGGAGGCTCGTCATAATCAATCTTGCCCAGGTGTCGAGAAGGTGGTGGCTTTTATGGGCTATCAGATGCATGCAATTCCTTTGAATGCTCCTGTTCTATATACATAAGGCATGGTGAAGAACATATCTCGAACCTGAGCTCAAGTACTATGGCATTGAGTCGTTTCCGATACACCTAACCGACATTCTAGCAAACTTGCTCTCTGGATCGTCTGCTATTGTTAGCTACATATGATGGCGTTAGATATCTTGCAGCTCGCCTGTTGACTACTGCAGTGCTACGGCGTTACGTTGCTCAATGATGAGACTAGCACGACTCGGAGAATTCTGCCAATGCAGTACCAGCAAATACTAACGTACTGTACGTCCTGTGCTTGTGCCATCAGGAAACGCGTTTCTAGCCGAGCCTGCTCAGGGATGCCTTATTGATGTTACTCACCGGAAAACTCTGCCATGGATCACATATGGAGTACTACTGGCAAGCAATCGAATTCGGTCAGTAAAGAGACTCCCTATGCCCACCTAGTACAGCGACAGCGTATACCTACTAATGTTCAACGGGGAAACGGGAATGGAATGTTTCTAGTCATTCTAGCTTTGTTCCTCTCCACCACTGAGGTGGAATTCAATCCAACGGTGAAACTACGAACTGTATGTACTGTACTGTACTGAGGCGCCCAAATCACAGGGCTGCCCGCTGCCCTGGAGGAGGAAAAGGCCCTGCCGAAAACTGGAGTCGTCCACTTATTTACCGAACAGATGGAGGCCCCAATTGCTTCCATTCTCCGAACAGCGGCAGTCAGCTCCTAATCTATCTAATCTGGCCTAGCTTGATTGACCTCAAACACTAAATCGACCCACCAAGATCAAAAGAGCACGATGCAAGCCTCTAGATGCTGGGTTTCCTGCAGGATCATGAGTTTTCATCTTTTATCTCCTCCTTGCTTTTTTCCGTACCCACCCCTAAATCCCGAAGCTTTCTCGAAATCATCTGGCGGCACATTCCATCATTGTTCCCGTGTCATACATTTCTTGCCATCCATATTGCGATCCGATCCGACCTGCTACAGGGGTCATGATGTATTTGCTGCTACGTACGTCCAATCCCCGCCAATGTGCAAGAATTTGCCTGCTAGTGGATCTATTCGATCGTCTGGGAACTGTATCTGTACCACCTGGCTTCCATGTTCAAAGACCCTGGATACAACGAATCGGATAGCAATTTGTCCCTATATGTGATAGTATGTAAGCATGGTGACTGCTTGGCGAACATCGGATCCGTATCCTCGTTGTGCCTTGTATACTAGCCGCACGGGTTCGATGTCCAATACGAGAATTACTCGGCTTGTTTATGGTGTTACACTTGTTTAAAACGGCCAATATTTTGCCCATCACCGTCACAAGAGCAGTAATGTGCACATGGAGGCTCAGGCACTTTCGATCTAGGGTGCTGCCGCCCAATAAGACGACAAGACATGTGCTTGTGCTTCCGTCATGCTGTCCTCTCTGCTACAGAACTGTCATTAACGGTCGTCTCCCCTCCTCGGCCCGTAGCCCAAGGGTTCCTATTTTCGTTGGAGACTATACCACTGTTCGTTCTGCCCCGATATAGTGAGAGGCACCTCAGACAGCCGAGCTTGCCCTTCATTTGATACTTGACCTTCCATTATGCCCTTGAAGAGCCTTAGGTATACCGTATGCACAAACTGACTTTCACATAATAGCTCGGCATGAGGGACAGAGCACATTCTTCAATGCAAGAAACACTCAGCGAATCGCTGGCCCCTAGCTGCATGTCGAGTCAGGGGTGTCAAGTTCGGGAATAGCAGACATGGACTACCTAGAATAGGGTGCTCAGGGTCATGCATGCATGCTTCGCTGGGCTTGGCTGGGAAAAAGAAATGTGCCCGACTTGCCCGACTCCCACATTTTGCAACCAGCAAAAGCACAATTTCATTATGTTTCTTCTGTTCCAGCAATGCAGACACCCTCGTCTCTTACAGATCATCATGGGCCATACTCTGTATGTATATCAGGCTTACCGTATTTATATCGGGTAAAATATCACGGGTACATAGATATCTCCGGCAAATCTGTTCTTACCACAGGACTTGCAATACCGATCTTGATCCGTCAAAACACACCAACCAAACGCAGTTACGCCGCCCTCCTTCGCTTCGAGCTCGTGGCGTTAGAGCAGAGGAGAAAGTTCCAACGGCCGGGATCTAACGCTAGAGACAAATCGTCGATTCAAATGTGCCGAGATGGTCGATTCTGGGTAGTCAGCCAATGGTGCGGTAAGTCGATTGTTACTGGCTAGAGGCATGCTATGCCCGGCCTGCATGAAGAAGCTGCGCTGTACTGCATGTGCTGAGCTGTAACTGTGACTGTGCGACGCAGGGCGGTAGCCAATGTCGTCAGGGGCTGGATCTCGAACATTGTAGCTATCCCCTACACCGAAGGGATATCTACATAATTCCTAGTAGGCCAAGCATTCATGTGGAAGCGATCATGAGATCCCCACGATGCGGCGTTGTGCACGGTTGGAGGTAGAGACCAATTCGAACCACTGGCAGCCCGTTTTCGCCCACCATCAGCCTCAATTGCGTGTCTTTGAGTTGCTACTAAGCCTTCCTTGGACAAGCTACCACACACTGCATATCGAGAATCGGATTGGGCTCTGTGGGCCGGCACAGCTAGATCTCACACCTTGGCAGGCTAGAGAAACTAGAAGCCTAGAACATCGTCTACTGCAGCGAAGGCTTGTGAGGTGGTCTGATGTTGATCACTCTGTGGGACTACAGTACAGTAATTATTACGCGGTAGTTGATCAAGGCAAGCTCAATCCTTGAGCACTAATGTAGCCATCCAGCCTCCCCCGAATTGACGCCCACAGGCTCGCCGCCTGCACGCGACCGTGCAGTTTTACAAAACAACCGTTGTTGTTGCATTCATTGCATCTGATAAAGAGGCAACAGGCGAGGTTCTTGAGGATGGGGGTGCGCAGCTGGTCAGGTTGAAATACATCAGCTTTGCTGTTACACAGCCAGCTCATCAGACACTGATGGATTCTTACATGTTCGCGAATCCTGAGCAGTCACCGACTGGACTTTGGTTTCATTCACTTCAAAAGTACAGTACTCGGCGACGAGAACAACCCTTTCAAGGCTTGTAGCGTGTAGTAGCTGCTGTTCCTTCCCCCAGACAACACTGCATAGTCCCGGTCGGTGGGAGTAGCTGGGGGACGTTTTACATATGTGATGCCATCTTGATTCACGCCTCCTGCACGCTGAACGGTACGTAGGTACCGTCTATCTACTAGACTGAAACTAAGGATTGCGGGCGCGTTTCCGCACACTACACCAGATCAGATGCGCCCGTCTCAGCTCGGTCTATGGAGTACGTACATACGAATGCTAACATTAAATTGTGGATTTCTTTAGATGGGGAGGGGGGGAACACACTGCAAGATCCAGGTATCTCGATCCGCTATACCCCGAGGTATCGTATCGGCCGATGCTATCCTGCATCCTTCATCCTTCAGAGTTTTATTGTGACGTTGTGCCAACCACCGCGGGTACTTTGTCCCGCAGAGCTGGCACCACCCAAAGAAAACAAAGTCGCCAGATCGAATGGTTGAACTGGAGCAGACTATGGGCCCTGGTGGTGAGCAAGTTTCCCACGATGTTGCATCGGTCACTGCCCGTTTCCTGTTCTGGCATCCGGGTGCTGTATCTGTACGGTATGTATATACTGCGCAATCTGTACAGAGTACTACGTACGCACATACATACTTACATATGTACATTAGACCCCTTGCCTTGTGAGGTCTCATCTCATCTTCGGGGGTTTTTTCTTGTTGCTTTCCGGGTGGTTAGATTTATCTGATGACTGGTAACCAATGACCTCCTCGCAGGTGGATCTAGAAGCTTAACGGTAGCCGGGCAGCCGGGCCTCAGAAACGTGTTTGACTTGAAGCTAACAAACTTACAAACTTATGTACAAAAAGGTAAACAGGTTTGTCCATCCAAAGGCTACCATTACTGAATGCGGATTGCTCTCTCCACTGGCAGCACACGTGGTGGACCGCAAATGCAGGGCAGCGGGCGAACTGCCTCTCGAATCCCACCAACTGGCAACATTCCACTCGTGCAGGTGAAATGCTTGCCCTATAGGAGGAGACTTTACCTTATATACTTAGGTACATACTGGTGCTCCAGTAGATACATACTGTACAGTACTGTCTGTACGTGCTTTCGTTATATACCTACGAAATGGAGACATGGAGACCTTTTGACAATGACCGTCGCTGTATCCGAGTGTGGGCCTTGGGGCCGAATGAGACGGCTTGGAGATGCCAAGCTTGTTCACGATGCAAAAGTTCATGATCTCAGAAAGAAACTCGACTAGACTAGGTAGGTATGTAGGTATGTACTGACTGAACTGGCTGGTTTTACATGATATCACGCTGGAGAAGCAGATTGTGGAGAGATTACACTGCTCGAAGCTCGGGCAATTTGCCTCGTTGGCCGCAATAAGAATTTACACGCGTGATTGGAGATGGAGATGGTCCACATCTATACCTAACATACCTATGTACGTCTATACCTTCTAGGAAATATAGATCTACGCATCGGCTCCTGGCATTGATGCAATCTCTGATTCACATCCGTTTGACAGGCATTACTTCCAGGGCTAATCGTTGCTTTCCCCGCCGACGGGAATTTTTGAAGTTCGCATAGGTCGTAGATACGAGGTCCAGGAACCAAACTCTGTCGGCAGTTGGTCAAAGTTTATTATGAAATCTACCGAATGGGATCTGCAAAGTGTCTGTCAATCGCGCTAGTCTCGCCCAAAGGAAAAAAGACTTTTGATTATGAAGGTTCCAACTTCACATAACGATGCTACAATAAAGTCCATGAACGTTGTGTCATTCTTAATAGCACCACAGGGTCTTGCTTGCTTGCTGTTGGTAGGTTCCATAGGTACCTTAGGTACCAGGTATGGAATTCTGTTCTGTTGGATCCTTCCAGCCTTCCTACCTGCTATGTACCTACCTTAGTAGTCAGGCACCCCGTTGAACTTCCATTACGGGAAAAACGGGGCAATCTCCCGCTGTGGCCTCCTTGTCCTTTCTTTACTGGGCAGTTCGTGCCATGGATGCCAAATTATTATGACAGCAGGTTAACCTAGGTTAGTACCTACCTCTACCTAGTAACTTCAACTAACCAAACATCCTACCATGGGAACCACCTCATGGCCGGCCCGCGTCCTGTCAACTCTACGTACGAGACGAGATCAAAGCGCGCGCTGTTGTGGTTCAACGATAATGGCCAGCGACTGGCTCTTGATTGACCCTCCCGGCCCTTCTCATCCTCGTTGTTGACTATTCAATTCGTCATCGAATCTCGTTTGAGAATCAGCTTTCAATATTCTTAAATCCTTACCGCATGAGACATCTAGTCAAAGGCGAAACGCCTCTTTGACTACAAATCGTCATCAGCAGTGAAATGATAGGCACTCAGTATCACTTTGAACTACTCCGTACAGAGGCAGAGATGTTGAAACTTGAATGTTGATGTTCAATCCGACTTCGGCTGGCCTCAAACCTGCGCCAGCCCAACCGATGTTGATCAGCGCGAGCTATCGGAAGTGACAGAGTGGTTGCCGGCATGGATACCTAAAGTGTCACTTTGGTAAATCATCCCCGACGGATCTCATGCAAGCGCCGCTGCTCTCTACATGTACATACATTCATACAGTACGGCACAGTACAGCACAGTACAGCACAGTACAGGAGCCTGAAAGTTTTAATCCCCGGCTTCCAGCCCTCCGCCAGGGGCCCCCGGGCCATCGACTGGCTTCCATTCGATCTTCGCAAATCGACTCTATACATGGGCCCAGAGAAAGTTCGTATGAAAGTCACTCTCTAAGTTCTCCTAATTGACAAAACTAACAGTGCGACAGGGCATCTTTTCCTAAAGGAACCTTATGCATTAAGGATTCATACTGCTGAGCAACAAACTCAGACACATGTCGATGGTGAGCCCCTCCTCCCTCCCTTGCTTTCCCCATCGGATGTCATGGTCATTCTGACAGGTCTCAAGACTAGCCAAAACCCGGGGGTGCTCTCGCGGCACAGATATCGTATAATATTCGCCGAGAGTTTAACCACAAACAGGTATTCTGAGGTACATCTCGCGCAGTCAACCTAACCCAAATGACCCCAACCGGACCAATGTGACCGGCGTTGGCAAGGTCTCATTCACCCGTTCATAATTAACGCAAAACAGATCTGATATGATAAGTGGTTGGTTAACGGCACATCCCTACCACTCAATATTCTTTGGCCAACCGCGCCCGTCCCGACATACCTAAGCGTGCGCTGCAGCCTCTCGATTCCAACGGTCTCGATGATGCATAGCACTCAAAAAAGCAACGAATAACGTTGATTGACAAAACTCAGCTCATCGCCAGCCCCTTCTCGAGAGCTGATTTGCAGACATGCTTGTCACTTTCTTACAGTATTTCTGAAGATGCTGATAAGCGCAGCACCAGCAATGTGACATGGCGAGTCATTCGGCAGTACTTTCACATCGTGCATGATGCGTCGCAAACCCCAGACTCAATCTGAGATGCCGTGTCAAATTGAACAGGCAATCACACCCTTTTCTGAATAAGCGTTTTGACACAATCAAGCATGAGGCCTCCGCCGTTTAATCATATGTGCTGTGTAAAGCTAATTAGCTCTAATAAGATGCCGGGAAACAGTAGCCTCACATGCGACGCCTTGTCAACTGCCGACAACGAAACATGGTGATATTCTCGAAACCAAGCATCTCGCGATGGCGACTACAGAGTACCGTCAACATCTTTGCGACCCTTGGGCAGACTGACAATGATCGTTGATTGGATGGATGTTCGGTCCTCATAAGCAGAGCAAGATTTTAGGGGAAGTAAGACCGTCCCCACGGCACATTCAACCAACGCCAGCCGATCGGATCACGGTACAATGACGTGGCCGTGCTTCCACAAAGAGGCCCCCAGATCGATTCCTTTACGGGGTCTACCTACACCTTGAGTCCTTGGCCTCGAAACATTGCCGAGGCGCACACGGAGATGCAGATGGAGCTGTCCACCACAGTGCTGGTGACGGATTCCAATGCTACGCCAGGTGGGTCGCAAAATAATACGCACGCACAAAGAGGCTGACAGAAATGTATCGTGGAGTTGAGGGCTAAAAATGACCTGCTTATTTATGTCAGCAGCCCTGTCTTACTATGGTGAGAGAGCTTTGGTGTGCGTATTATTCTGCGATCCACCTGTACGCCAAATCCTACTCTGTTTTGTGAGTTGACAGGGGTGGGTTGCGCCCGAAGCGATCGGTGAGGGTTTAGGAGTTGCCCGTGGCTCCTCCAAACGCCAGATTCCCGCTCGGTCAAGGTCGCTAGTTGGCCATCATATTGAGCAGTCAGATATACTAAACGGATTTTGTGAGTTGCTTGCCACCCGCGAGGGACTTGTGCATGTCACCACCATATCAGACACCACCATCATGAAGAAAGCACAATACTGATGTATTCATACCAGTATTTAGGCTGAAGACCAGCGGCGAAACATCTGACACAACATATCGTGCAATCATTCCAAAGCAATGGATTCCCATTGAGCAGCTCAGTCAGGAGAAACAAGGACAGGGATCTATCGACCATCAATACCAGGACGGAATGGCGGGAACCCTGGGATCTGGCTTGCTGTGGGGCGGATTCGACAGTACGATCGTCTGATCCCAGGGCGCCGTGCGCTAGTGAGATCCTGCCCGTCCCGGGAGCACCACACCGCTTTCAGTGCTTCCATACACCCCTTTTCGGTGAGGGCAAGACCAAGGACCGTCGGTGGTGTTCCGAGGCCTACTCCAGCAGGCGAAGTCCACGATAACAGTGACACTTCCAGACTTTCCATACTCCATGAGTTAGATCCGATATATGCATCAGGATAGGGACTGCGTCAGGCCGCAGGGAGACACAAGAGATTTCTGGAAAATCTGAGATCCTGGGCCCGCGCATGGATACGTCGATCGCAGAACTCCATTAGCTCAGCATGTCAAACATGCAGCAAGACCCTTGGGACCTACCAAGCTTCCTGTCCAGGTAAAAAGGGAACCAGCGCATACTACCGGCCGGTATTATAATACTTTAACCCACCAGTCAGTCAGTTCTACAAGTCTGTGTCGTTTGCGCTTTACCCCTTGCGCACGACAAGCGCCGAGGGTTGTGATGTACCAAGTAAGGTCCTTGCGGTCTTGTCAGAGTTGGCAAGGAAGTTGTTAGCTACCATTACTCAATATCAACTTTGGATGAATGCCAATGTAATCTTGGCCAAGAAAAGTCCATCAAATCACCAGTTTGGCAACCGCTGACTTGACTGGCAGTTCTCGGCCCTCCTTTATTCAAGAGTTGTGAGCTAATAGTGCTTGTGCAAGTGTACAGCATATTTGCACTATCATTGAAGGAAGGGTGCAAGATGCGGCCTTCAAGCCACACCACCCAGTAACGTTTTCACAGTATGTACATACGTACGCACGGGTATTCATGTGGTGCTTTCTGCTAACCTTGGCATTGAAGTAGTGGCCTGATTTTGTAGAAAGCCACTATCGGGCACTTGCACGGACTGCCCAACTCATCCTAGCTCCGGACCGCTTTGACGGTTGGTCAGCCTCGTTGGATCGTAATCGCTCGCGACAAGGCTAGCGGTCAGAACGTTATTTGCATCCGTGTAGAAATTGACCGTGAGGAAGAAGCTACCAAGCGACCGCCACGTTCTGGCCTTGGGCTTTGGGTTTTACGAGTCAACGGCGCTGGGAGGCAGCTTCTAACCGAGCTCTAAGCGTACGCCACCAAAGGTATCCACGCCATGGACAGTTTTACAGAGTCTTCTCGTTGCTGGTTCTTGAATTGTGGAGTAAGTATTGGCGTCAATGGCTTCGGGCAGTATTCCGCTCCAGAACTCTCAACCTCTGGAACTGTTTATTATCTGGTCAGTCCAAATGGATGCTCTCAAGCTAATAGGGCATCATCTTTGCTAGGGCGCTTAGTTGATAACCGTGCCATGGCACGCGAAGTTTGGTTCTCCTTCTTCTGGCACTGGCACTGGCACCGATCCGTCGTCTAAGCCTTGCCGACCCTGGCTTGAAGCCAGACTTGACCGATAGCTTATTTTCAGCTACTCCGTAGCTAGGGCTTCTTTGCTTCTTCCACAGACTCTCTCAAAGCAAACTTGGGACCAATCATGTTAGCTGAGCTGGCGTGATGGAACAATTGATCATACGATATGCTGGAAAGCTTGTGCATCGGCTCTAGAAAACTTTCCTTCGGAGGGATGAGATGCGATAAAATTGACCAGTCATCAATTAAGCTGCGAATTACTCACAACCAGTGCCGGATGATTGGCCTTGACGAGTGTGATGCAAGCAATATGGATAGGGAAAGACAATGCATACGACATGGCAAAGAGCAATTGGTGGGAGGACGCAACTGAATCGAGCCCCTTTCTCTCTCTCCCAGCTTTCTGTCCAGGAACTTCCTCGTGCGGCAAAGACTTTGCCGGGCTTTTGACTCCCAAGAATGTCATCGCATCTCGGCTCATCTAATCGCATCGCATCGCATCGTATCGTTATCGTATCTCATCTCCCCCAATATCATGGCGGGGTGCCACCCTGGCTGGGCTGGAAGCTGGGTGACACCCCACTAACTACCTACCTAAGCACGCCCCTTGATTCTCCTTCACTCGACTTCAACATGTCGATTCACTTCGATGCTGGCCTTTCCAGGTCAAGGACAGACTAGGATATATCATCGACGTGTCCATCGATCCATGGAAGAAACAGTCTTTCTGCGAACAGTCCCTCCAACTCCGGCACAATCTGAAGTTGGGCTTGGAGTTATACTGTCACCATCACAATCACATCTATGAAGAATGGTAATTACCAAATGACCCTGATCAAGCACACGCCTTGACTATAAGTTACATATTATGTACTCCGTAAGTCGTGCCAGTTCACGAGACAACACACTGACCATCGTCATGAGTCAGGCTGAGCATCATAGTGAACGCCACGCATGATAGGCAGTTCCAGAAAAACCTTCGAGAAGCACGCCAAGCAGTGATTTGCTTGATCCAGAGGCGTCAGACAAATGGGAGAACTGCCGACCTAGCGTGCCCTTGGTTTTCAGTATCTTGTTTCCCATTCCCATGATCGTGACAGGAGGAAGCTTTTGGCGAGAACATCACCACACCATATCATGACGCATCTTGTGCCCCGGCAGTCTCCATCACGGTTCATCCATGTCTCTGGGTTAATTTTCTAGCTGCGTTTCCGTTGGGTGATATCTGCATGCTCTAACGGCTGTCTTTCTTTTTCCACGTACGTTTCGTGGCCTAATCGTCCCACGAGTGCTGCATTAGCGCGTGGAATTGTATATGGTGGCCTTCAATGTTTGCTTCTTCTTCTTCTTCTTCTTCTTCTTCTTCTTCTTCTTCTTCTTCTTCCGCCAGGGCAGTCCCCTCTAGCATGCGGACATCATTTCGAGGCAAATTTGCTTTTTGCGCATCCCTTTCCAGTTTCTCATGACATGATTCCGGCAACCCGTCAAGGACAGACATTACCATCTTCATCTTCGGCTCCGCACCCCGGAATTGTAACGCAGATCAAGGGCTGGGCTGTCCTTCTCGTTGACTACCGTGGAGCTTCTGGCGCAAGGTCAAAGAGTTGCGTAGCGGGCCCTTTGAGGGTCTTGCTTGGCCTTGTATCGGACAACACATCTCAAGGGTCCGAGATCATGCACTTGCTAGACTCCAACTTAGTCATGTCAAGTGTTGAGTGCGGTCTATCCATCACCTGTTGGTCTCTCGTGTGACATGAGTGGAAATGGAGTAATCGTCAAGGTAGGTGAACCCTTGTTGATACAAATGACATTCTAGTCATGGCCATGCCGTAGCTTGCACCTGGGGGTGTGAAACTGAAGTCTGCGTCTTGGTCAACTGGGACAAGTTGCCATCGTGGCCAGAATGCCCGTTCTACTCAACTCAATCTCGGCCAGACGAGGCTCCATGCGTTGGGGAAAAGATACGGATACCCTTATGGAATTCATCTAGCAAATCTATGGGGATGACAGGATGCTCTGTTGAGAACGACTTGCCCGAGACTATTGATGCTCCGGCTCGTGAGCTGGCCATGGCGTTGATAAGATCAAGCCCCTGGACCCTTGATTTACTTCTCCTCGGGTAATTGTGTCGATCATTCTGGATGGATGCTGTGGTTGGCTAGTTTCAACTCAATAGTGAGTTGACTCGCAATCATCTTGGGACATTAGGTCACGTCTAGTTAGTGCCCAAGACTGAGCTGAGACGCTAATTACTGCATCTCAGATCCCGCACGTACAGTATCCGCACGCATCAGTCAACTGGCTCAACGGCAAGGGTTTTTCTCTCCCTCTCTCCCTGCCTCAGTCGCTCGCTCTCACCGCTGATGGCGCTGTCGAGAAACGGAGTCATTCAGAGCGCTAGAAGGCCCCGAGATCAACCAAGAGATGATGTGGGAATTTCGAGACAGCGGCTCCGTGACCGATCCAGGGTCCTCTGGTTCAAGACTCAGATCGAGCGAGGTCCTCTTTCTGGTACCCTCAATGGACATTGTTCGGCCCCAGTGGGTTGAAGCTGAGATTAGGGCGAGCCCCAGCCGCTTCTCCGGGGCACAGCTATACTGAATCGGTGGTGGGTTTCCGAGCAGCGCATATGTGAGCAGCGCTATGGATGCGCACAGCATACGGAGTGAATCCACTGTCAATGCACAGAGCATACAGTACAGGTCTACCTAGTCAGGGAGGGAGGGAGAGAGAGCATGCTCCTGTCGTGGGAAGGGTGAGGCTTACGAGCCGCCAGATTGACCTGCATGCATCTACAAGCCATGGCCGCCGTGTCTCTCTCTGAATTGGCACTTAGTTACTCGAGACAAAGCAATGCCGACTATTGCAGAGCTTCAAAATCTCCTGCCATATTGGGATGTCATTTGGACTCTATACTCTTACTGTAATTGAGCTGAGGTAGCTAACGAAGTACTAACTACTAAGTCTAAGTTGTTAGTACTCAGATTGGCTCAATTGAATCATTCTAGTTTCAACATTTCAAGATGCTCGAACCATGTCCTCTCGAGGGCGTTGTTCTTTTGCTTTGGTAGTCATGATTAATTAATCTTGTTCACGTATTTCAACATCAGATCATATCACAAGTAGACTCGCTGGTTGCTTTTTGTCTTTGCCGCTTTGATCCAGTGTTTTTTTTTTTTTTTTTGTACGTGCACGATGGTGATGTGGTTGGAAAAACCTAACCTTGCTTATTACTACGATGGCGACGGTGACGACTGTATAATGGGAATGTGACCCTTTCTCTTCTTGGCTATTCCTTGTTGCCTAAGTGGGTAGACTTTGTTTTCTCGTCCCGCGCAGCATGTGAGATCTCGGTCCTTTGATTGTTGTTTTTGGTTTTTTGTTGGTTGGCAGTCTTCATAGTATGGTATGGCATGACAGAGTTGGCCGATGGTTGGTGGTTGTTTGGAGAAGGCTTCTGGAGACTGACTACATGCGTAAGTTATGTGATAGATCGTTGTTTGTCTATGGGTCTGTTTGTCCCTGCGGTGCATTACGTGTGACCTTATTGAGGTTTCGGTTTCATCATGAGATTGGCGCGCGGTGGTTGAGGAGGGGAGTCTAGGGTATCCAACCCAGGAAAGGAACTCAGGCAAACACGGTCATTTTTAACCTGTAACGTAGCTTTCTCCGTCCTGTATCTTACTAGCCTCCTGTGATTTGGTACAGAAGCTGTCTTTATTGACAGTACGTCATTGTGAGACTTGGATAGACGCTGTTCCTAGATAAATCAACATAGCCAGCGTACATAAAAACATGGCGAGGAGCGAGATTCAGCTGCTTGTTTAGGCATAGGGTAACCAACTGACTACTATAACTAATGGACTTTTGAAGTTAGGGCAAACATGCTGTGGCGGCCAACAAGCCATGGAAACTCATAATAGGTCCATGCATAGTTTGTTCATGATGCCATACAATGCATTAATCATCAGAACCAACATGCGGCACAAAAAGATAACATCTCGCCGAGGAAGCAAGAGTAGGTCTTACGGACTCCCAAGCAGCCAAGTAAATTCTATAGTGTAAACACTAAACAACGGTGGGCCGGGTTGCACAAAGTAAATATACGGCGTGTCGCTTGTCTTTGCATATATTACAGGGTCATGACAGTATGTAAAGTGGCTTCAAGCTGTAGAATAAGTGAGTGTCAACGAACCATAGCATCCTCACGGTTTGAGTTTAGAGGCTGCAGTGCCAGGAAAAGCCAATTGGTGCTAACAAGCCAGGACTTTGTCATACTGCAATAGACTGGGTATTTGCTTGAGATGATGTGCTTACGTTCCATGTACTGAACCAGCGAATGGCGACTGTACTGTGACACAGAACAACCTACTGGGTATCCAGATAGCAATGAGAGAATACTCAAACGCCGCATGGTGACCGAGTAGGCCAAGCCCCCAAATATCTGTACAAATCACTCGCTTTTTTGCTGTCAAAACCGTGGAGAGAAACAAGCACGGAAATGGAAACGGAAACTGATGTGTTAAGCAGCGAAGCTTTCATTGCTCGCGGTCCATTTCATTGATTATTTGTAGGTATCATTAACCTCCTCTCTTGCTCTTCCTCCCATTCCACTCCCATTCCTTTTCATATTGTACAGGATAGATAAAGAGAAGACTTATTGCTGACGCTTCTCAATACCTTCACGACCAACGTTGCTCAGGTCCACCTCCTCGCCCTTGGTAGCGGGCTCACGGAGACCAGACTGAGCGGCAGCGTCGGTGCCAATAGGGCCCTCCTGCTTGCCAGCGCCGACGTTGACGGTGCGAGCATCAGCCGACTGCCAGTCAGAAGCCCTAGGGGGCTGCTCGGGGAGAGGGAGGTTGGCCTGGGTCTCGGCAATCTTCTGCTCCTTGGATTTTGTCATTTTGATGAGAGAGAGAGAGAGAGAGCTGCTGAGAATGATTGTTAGTATTTATTCCTGATACAATTCAATATTTCGAAATGACACTTTTGACTTACTGGATTCAATGGTATTTGGGGTTGTGACGAAGAAGTCTTGTGATGTTGTGAGAGTTGGAGATGATGATGTTGTTGAACTGATGAAGCTTCTCTCAACGGTCCTTTAATATCTATTCATTCTCATTCACCTTCTCCATAATTACACTCTTTCCCTCCAAGCAAACGCAGGCACAAACTCATCACGATGCCATTTCCCAATTCTGACGTCAGTGATTCACTGACGTCACAAAAACATCACCGCGCAAAATGCTCCGGCCTCTTCTCCACATCGAAACATCATCTTTGATGTTACAGTACATGTTCCACGATGTTTCTGACAGATTCTGCATCTCTCAGAGGTACATACACTAATACATATTACTGTACAGTACTCAACGACCCACGCTAGCCACGCTAGAACAGATCGCGGATCGACGCCCATCCAATATCCCCGGGAGGTGAGGAGACTACAAGGATCACGACCAAGGTGATGCTGTCGCTGCTGTCAGGTACCAAGTCAATTCCTTGGTAAGCCTGACTCGGGACTCAAGCAGCACGCGACATATCAACCTTGATAAACCAAGGCACTCAGCTAGGTAAGGTAGCTAGGGTAGTCAATCGATAGATTCACCAAGCCAAGCAAGTATCTAAACCCGAACCAAAACCGAGGCTGGCACCCAAAACGCCCCAACTGCAATGTCATTGATGCAGTGCACAGTGGCTGTAAAGCAAATATCGACATCCAACACCCACTTCCAATCGTGACGTTTCAAACCCCCACTGCCTCAGACACGATCATGATCAACTCATCCTCAACTCCTCCCTCCCTCAAGCCACTCGTCGATCCGTCTCTGCAGATGTGGGCTTCTCTCCTGCGTCTGGGTTGAGGTAATCTGCGTCTTCGGCAGCTTCGTATTCGCCAATCAAGTCTGCAACAACCTGCCGTGCCTCATCAAACTCGTTGAGGTTCTCGGAAAACGGTGCTGTCTTCTTGTATCCTTCCATAAAGGCATTACGCTTACGCATGCCATCGTACTGCCTTAGGATTCTCTTGAAGAGCTGTAATTATGTGAGCCATTGTGTCGAATGGAGTGAGTAAACTGGAGATCTTGCATACCGTCGCAATACTTGTGTGGTTGGCGAGCATAAGACCGCTGACACGGTGGCTCATGGGGATGTATGGACTTCTCTTTGTCAGAGCAACTTGAATACTTGCAGGCCCCCATGGAATGAACGTGGCCAGTCGTCGTTCCCGGATACGAAGCAGACTCTTGTGAACATCCGTCGGATCAACTTCACCCTGAATGACATTGAGAATGGAGATGTAGCAACTTTTCTTGCCGGGAACAGTAGACACCATGCGGTTCTTGGGCTGTAGTAGACGTCTCATCACATCCAACACTGTCGTTTTGCGAACTGTCTTGGCTTGCTCGACTTGGTCACCGGTGAATGGCGTGTAGGCAGTCATGAGGAAATGACATCGGGGAGTTGGGATGAGGGAGGCTAGGATGCTGACAAGATCATTGTGCATGTAACCAGGGTATCGAAGTGTTGTTGTGCTGGCAGACATGACAGTAGCAACCTGATAATTGTCAGTGCCCTTGCTTCATCTTACACATGTCCTCACACTCGTGCTCTTGCAACGTGCACAACTGGCAAGATCGAGGTTATAGCACTCACCAGCTGGTTTGTTTGTTGAAAGGAAGGCTCCTGGACATGCAACCTATCGGCAGCAATGTGTGACAAAGCACCATTATCCAAAACGACAACAGAGTCAGCATTTTGTGTTAATCTTCGCATAGATAGGATACTGTTATAAGGATGAACAACAACGTCGCCCGCGTTCGTTGTGTCCGGGAAGACCGAGTACGTTTGGATGATCTTCTTGGGAAACCGATCGTTAAGCCTCTCAAGGAGGAACGATCCAAGACCTGATCCCGTACCGCCGGCAATTGAGTGCAACATCATGAAGCCCTGGGGTATGAAGCGTCAGTGAACAGGTTCTAGCCGGCCAAGCAAGACTCACCTCAAGAGAGTCACTGCCATCTGCCTCTCGATCAATCATCTCCATGATGTCCTCGTACACCGCCTCACCACTCTGGTAACCATCACCCCAGTTGTTGGCAGCACCAACGCCATCTTTGCCCACGTAAAAGTTCTCGGGGTTATAAATATTTCTGTAAGGTCCAGTCTGGATACCGTTGATGACCTACAGAAGCTGCTTAGCACTTGGTCACCTCGTTATCATGGTCCAAGACGCACCCTCGGTTCCAGATCAATTAGGATGGCTCGGGGTATGTATCTCGTATCGTCGCTCTGGTAGTAAAAGACATCTTTTCGGTCACCGCCTTCGGTCGCAAAGTCTTCTAGGTTTCCATCTTGGCTGATGCCGTGTTCCTGGCAGAGCTGTTGCCAAAACTGGCTTCCAACTGTGCACGAATAGAATCAGCAACGTTCGATTTATCTGTATGCGCATGGCCGCAAGAGCAAGCCGCAAGATGGAGGCGTAGATGTGGGCATATCGAGGAAGCAGATAATGGTCTGTATAGCAGCGGGGGGATGGGTTATAACTAACTGCTGTTGCCGCACTGCCCGGCCTGGATCGTAATGATTTCTCTGAGAATTGATATGTGAGTATCTGAATCAGGTTGTCATCGGCCGGGAGGATTGAACTTACCTGGGCATGTTGTTTAGAGGCTGAAAAGTTGTTGTTTTAGAGCCAAATCATTTTTCCCTCTGAGCATCGTCTTGGGGAAACTGACGCGACGCGTGCCGCACTCGTACCTGCCCTGAGCTTCTCTGCCTCCAGGGCAGCAGCTCCCCTACCACACAGACAGCACAGGCACGCCTGCATTCCCGCTTGTTGATCCCCGCCGCCGCGTTTCACATGAGCCTTAAGCTGAGCTCTCACTACCTAAGGTCATTTTCAATTTTGAACCTCAATTAACCTGAAAGGACGAGTACCTTACTTCTCCCTGCCTTGCTCTTCAAGATTACTGACCCAGTAGGGATTCACATGAGACCTTCAAAGTGGGTGGTCAGTTTATGCATGTTCCAGTGACTATCCTCTCGGGATGATTTCTTCTTGTTTCATGGCTCAATTACAACTACAATATGACAAACTTATAACTTCAAACATGCCATCACTAGGTACTGAAACATCAAGATTCTCCCAGGCCCCTCAGTATAACTTATTAAAAACAACTTTTGTATTCCATACACTGATCAAGTCAATCTTTGCCTGCTTGAGCATTCCCACGAAAATCCTAAATGTGACTTTGCCCGCAAAAAGAAGATATAAAACGTCGAATGCTTGACAACGCCCGCAATGCTGCTCCTTGCACCTTACCTTTCTATGTAAGCACCTGATATCAGAGTGTGCTTCTATATACTCTTCTCCAGTTCCCTCCACATTACTTCTTCTTGTTATGGACTTTGTTCTTCTCCAAAGCTTCTGCAAGCTCCTTAGCCATGTCCGCCGTCTTGACCTGAATCATCCAAGTCTCAAGTCCATCACCCTTCTCGTTCGACGTGGTCATCTTGACGTACTTCTTGTCAGCCTTGTAAGACATGTCGGCGAGGACTGCTCGGTTCATAGCAATATGTCCACGGGGCTCTGCTCGCAGGAGAAGACGAACAACACTCGTCTCCTTGTGCTTTAGCAGTCGAAGAGCTCCTACACCCTGTACAGACCACGGACTCTGAGACTTGGGCTTCTTGTCATCCGACTTCTCGCTGGCCGGCACAAACTTCAACACCTTTGCCCGTACATCATGCATGATATCCTCGTCCTGCTCCAGGTTCTCGGCCAAGTTGACCTGCTCGTGCTTCTCGCCTTCTTCATCGCCTCCGGCGGCTCCTTCGGCTTGGTTCGATGGTTCCGGGGTCCCGCCAGCTGGTGTTGTGGCCAGGCTAGAGCCTCCCCCAAGACTGAACGGTGTGTCTACACCCGTCGCTTTAGTGGGGCGATTTTCCGATGTGGAAAAATAGGAGACTTACTGGTCCCGGTGGTAGAACCACCAGCAGGCGGTTGAAGGTTGCCGTTTTGGTTGGATCCAAATGTTGGTACTGAGTTTTGCGCTGGCGAGGCTCCTGTGAAGCTGAACCCCGGCGCTCCGGTAGATCCAGACGCCCCTCCAAAAGCGGGAGCATTGTTATTACTGCCAGCTCCGAAGGCTGGGGTCGATGTGGCGTTGCTTGCACCTCCAAATTGGAACGGATTGGAACCTCCAGAAGGTGCGGCGGTGGCCCCAAAGCTGAACATGCCTCCAGGAGCTGATGATGGGGCAGAAGCTGCGTTACCTCCATCGTTGCCTGAGGAGAACGGATTGTTGAACGATGAAGAAGCAGAGTTTCCTCCAAACTGGAAACCGAATGACCCTCCAGAGTTGGTCGAGTTTGCACCAAAAGACGAGCCTGCATTGTTAGCAGCAGGTGTCGTTGAAGCACCGCCAAACAGAGGTGTAGAAGTGCCTGAGCCACCACCAAATGAGGGAGCAGCAGGAGCTGTAGAGGCGCCCCCAAAGCTGAAGATGGGTGCGGTCGAAGCCCCAGTGCTTCCACCATCGAATGCCTTCTTGGCCGGTGATGGTCCATCCTGCTTCATGGGACTACCATCAAGCGCGGCTGCACCAGACGACGTAGGCGACTGAGGTGCTCCAAATAGGGGCTTGTTCGCACCGTTGATCTTATCAGCACCAGTGGAAGGCGCCCCAAAGCTGAAAATGGGGGCCGCAGCAGGCTTGTCTGCCGGAGGAGCAGCGTCAGTCTTGGGCGCCGTCGCATCGCCAGAGCTGGGGGCACCAAACAAAGGCTTGGCAGTTGACGCCGAGGCATTGCCGAACAAGTTGGTGGCGGTGCTTGTAGGCTTTGCACCAAATAAAGACGTAGCAGTAGTCGATTCTGCACTGGGAGTACCAAAGAGTGAAGTCTTAGCAGTTTCATTGTTAGTGGGTTTGGCACCAAACAATGTAGACGACTGCATCGAGGGACCGCTTGACTCAGCAAGCTTGCTTACGGTACCAAACAGGTTGGTAGTGGGTGGAGGAGTGTTGGACTTCTCATCAGGCTTGGTTCCAAATAAGCTTGTAGCAGCAGGCTTTGTTGGCTCTCCAGCCGTAGCGGGTTTGGGCGCGAAGAGAGACCCAAAATTTGCCGGAGTCGCTGAAGCCTTAGACTCGAACAGTGACTTCATGGGGGCCTCGTCGTTCTCCTTGTCGGATTCACCTCCCGTCTTGTCAACCTGATCCGAGACTGGCGTTGCTTCTTTTTCCGCAGGCTTGTCCTGCTTGGCGGCACCGAATAGGTTCGAAGTGGGAGGCTTTGAGGCGAACAAAGAACTCGTCGGCGCTGAGGTGGTCTTTCCAAACAAAGAGGTAGTTTGGCTTGTGGATGCAGAGCCAGATGGCGCAAATTTGATAGGGGTGGTACTAGGGTTCCAGGTCTGGTCGACGGGCTTCTCAGCTGCTGTCTCGTCCTTCTCCCCAATACGCACCGGCTGTCCATCATTATCCTTGGTAACTCGGTCAAACAGACTTCGGCCAGGGGTGCTCTCCCTAGTACCAGGCGCACTAGATCCAGCAGCGAGGCCACTGGCAGGGGCAGGCTTCTGTCCGAACAGGCCTCTGCCAGCCTGAGAAGCAGTGTCGGCGCCGCTAGCTGCCGCACTTGGCTCGTCGCTGTTTCCGGTCGCCTGGCTATCATCCTCGACATCTGAGTCGGCCTCACTCTCGGCATCGGCATCAACACCACTGTTCTTGGCTGAGCTTGCGTCAGAAAGGTAGCCAAAGATGTTTCCACCAGAAGAAGCGCCAGCAGCACTGCCGGGCTTAGGGTTCTGAAAGATGCTGCGGGCAAGCGAACTACCGCCGCCGTTGGGCTTGTTGAACGCAAAGGGGTTTGGCTTAGGAGCAGGCCCATCATCAGTGGGCTTGGTAGTAGGTTTGAAGGGAGAGGCGGCGGGGGCAGTTGAGTTGTTGGCAATCTTCTCGAAGAGAGATTTGGCGGCAGAAGCAGTGCCCTTCTGCATCTTGGAGGGTTGACTATCAGCCTCATCGCTCACGGAAGCCCTGCGTTTGTTCTTGCCCAAGGTGGAAGCTGGAGTAGGAACGGGTGCAGGAGTTGGCGCATCCTGTTCCTGGTCATCTTCTTCACGGCCAGGAGCACGTCGCTTGTTGTTGCTGGAAGAGCCGTTCGCAGTAGCATCTTTGGCGATATCATCATCGGCCTTGCGCTTCTTGGTAGCAGTGGCCTTTGTAGGAGTTGGTTCGGCATTTTCTTCCTCTGGCTCAGGGAGACCATGCTCACGACGCCATCTCTTGAGCACATCCTGCGAAGGTTTAACATTCTGGAATTCGTAGAGTCCGTAGCGTAGCAGAATAATACTCCTGCTCTTCTCGAACTCCTTTGCAAAGTTGATTACATTAAGCTTCCAATCCTTCTTGGAAAAAATTTCGTTGGCCGCATATTTGAGTCGTCGGAGATCGAGAATACAGTAAAACTGTCGTCGCTGCTCTTCATCGAACTCGGGAGGACAGAGATGCGAGAGGAATTGGTCAGCGTAAATAGAGCCCTTGGAGTTCCAACCTGGAGGGATCTTCTTCGTTAGAACCTCGCCAGACAGTTCGGGATCGGGGTCCTCGATACGCATGTGGAACAGCTCCTTGGATGTGGTCTTGGAGGCCATACCACGGGGCGTAGCATGTGCAGTCGATTCTCGATAGACACGGTTCGGCTCGGGGGTAGCACCGGGAGCGAACACCTTCTTCGGGGTGTTCTGAGGGATGTTCGGGGAGAAAGGAGTGATGGAGGGACTATCGGAGGTGGTAGAAGCCCTGAAGATATTACGGGATGTAGAAATGGTAGATCTGTTGAGGCTACTGGACGGGGTCTCATCGCGAGTCTTCAATAGCCTCCGTGCTGGCGCACTCTGCGGAACGCCGAGACGGCTACTCTTTAACGGCGTTGAGACGTAGGCGCGCTTCGCAAAAGGGAGAGCAGGACGCGGGCGAGGCGTGCCCTTGCCAGCCTCGGCGAGTTCGTTATCGCCGGGAATAGAAAAGGTGACCATCTTGCGCGACGGTCGATGGTTGTCGAATGGGTTTGAAGGTGGGAAAAGCTTTGTATGATGAAGGATGATGACGATGGAACCACGATCGAAGGACCAAGGCCAAAGGGTCGCGTTTTTTTAGAACCCGAGAGCGTGCGTCGAGGTAGGTTACGTGACCTGACCAGGTAGCAAAAGGAGAATAAAGAAAGGACAACGGCCAGAAATTGATGAGAAACAGTCAAGGAACAGCTAAAGAAGCCGTTTTTTTGACGAGAAGCGGTGCGGCGTGATGGATGGCAACGCAGCGCAGTCGCATTCAGTCCAGGGTCGCCCTGGGAAACCGTAACGAAAATATGAAAAGAGTTGTACGACGGGGGAGATGTTTTGGCCTGGGCGCCAGGTGCAGTCCAGTGCCTTTTGGCTGCCCGGGGGCCACCCGTGCTATGGGCGGGCGGCTGATGACCCTCTTTCACAGGCGCTCCACTCTTTAGGTTGGTTCAAAAAAAGTTGTTGTGGGTCTCCCGCCCAGGCTAAGCCAGGCCATAAGGAACCTCCATCATAAATTCTCAGGCACCAAAAACCGGTTGCGACAACATTGGTACGAAACCAAAGGCATCCATCTTGCAGGTCCCGTGACCGGCCTGCATCATGGATTTTCCCAAGACACTGGCTGTTCATCATCAGCCCATTTCAGATTTAGGTAAGACGTGCCATACCATTATTTCTGATGCAGATCAGCATCAGCCATTCAATCAACGGACGGGATTGGATGACAACCTGTGAGACTTGACAGAGCCGATTTCATATTGCACGACAGAGAACATCCTCACACATACATCAGGTTCATCTTACCCATCTGACAATGCTATCACTTAGAAACGGAAAGAAAAGCCAATCTTTAATTATCAAATCACCGAATCCCATTGTTGCATCCTGAGCTACCTAGTCCAAACTACCAAAAGAGCGTGATCTTCTCTCACCGAACATGTTACGAAGAGGTTCTTAGATATCTGGCTATGGCTTTGTCCATAGCTACCCGGTTTGATATCGTCGTTGTCAATAAACGACAGACGTATGAAAACAGAAGAAATAATACAGAATTGAAAAGAGAGGGAGTAAGCAGCATTGGCCAAAGTAAAAACGAATAAAGAATCAGATCCATAAACCCCATTCCCATCCTAAGAAATCAAATTGACGCTTACTTGGTGGCAAGTTTCTTCTTTTGCTCCTCCAGATACTCCTCATCGGAAGCATCCAGGATGTCGTATTCCTCGTCTGTCATGAATCCATCTTCAGAATAGTCCCATTCATCATCAATGGTTTCTGACTCTTTGGGCTCCTCAACGACAGAGACAGGCTCAACAGCCTCGTGGATGCTAGCCACAGGTGACTCTTTCTCAAGCTTGGGGAAAATCATCTGGCTCGAGGCTTGGCTATCATTCTCCTGCTTGGGCTCCTCAACACCCGCGGGCTCCTGCTTCGCCTCCTGCTCGGGCTCGGGCTCAGGCTTGGGCTCCTCCTTCACAATTCGGACATTAACATCACACCACAGTCTGTGACCAAATTTCTCACCGTCTGGACTTGTAAGACGCCAGTAGGAAATGACCTTGCCAGGCCGGGCGGGTGTCCGGAGAAGGACAGTAAAGGGAAATTCCTGACCAGGGCCAAGAGGAGCATAGCACACGGTAGACTCTGAGGCAGACACAAGCTCGGAGATGCCGGCAGGGTGATTAGAGTCAACATGGCCCATGTAATCGCCGCTCACAAATCTGACGGAGCAGCCAGCGGGCCAGTTCTCCTTGCCATCGTTGCGGAGAGTCCATGTTTGTTCGAAAACATGGTTAGGGGGAAGGATAGTACCATCAGGGATAGTCTCGCGAACGAATACACCCTTGAATTCCGCCTTGGGGGTAGGGATGGGTTCGGGAGTAGTAGATTCCTTCTTGATTTCCTTCTCTGCCTCAGACTCGGGCGTCTTGACGGAAACCTTGGCTGGAACAGGTTCAGTTGGCTTCACATCAACGATAGTGCGGACAGGGTTGATGGAGTTGCTGGGGACAGTGGCTTCAGTCTCAGTAGACTTGGACGAGCTCCGGTGGTCACCCATTTCAGGCATATCCTGGCCATCCTGGTTCTCGCCAGTTGTCGTAACACTGATATGACGGACAGGAGTCTTGAACTGAATCAAGGGATGAGTCTTGTTGTGCGCGTTAATGGGGCTGGCCTCGCAGTTGGCACAGAAGTCCAGATCATTGCAGATAGCACATTTGTACCGGGTGCCACGGATGTAATTGGGGTACACCTGACTTCCGGAGCAGAGAGGTCCGTCGCAGCAAATGCCCACATGGACGGCTGCTGGTGCGCGAGCACGGACATCAGTGAGTGGCTCATATATAGGCGCAAATCGGTGGCCAGGGTGGATGATCTTGACAGACTTGATGCAAGTAGAACAGTAATCCCAGTCAGGACAGTCGAGGCACTTATGACGGATACCTGTGATGTACTTGTCGCAGCCATCGCAAATGGCGTGGTGCATATGGTTACGGCCTGGGCTCATCTTGGCTGCAACATGATGGGGCATCTTGGTTCCCTTGACAGCAGGGGCAAATCCGTGCTTGGGGTGGTGGCCGTGCTTATCCTTAGCGAAGCATGGTTGGCAGAGATCGAAGTCTTCGCAGACTGTGCAATGAAGAAACTCAGCCTCAGGGTGTTCTTGCACACAGCAGTTGCATGTCCGCATGATGCCGAGAGAGGCCCAAGGAGCAGCGAGGGGCTCGAAAATTGGCTTAGACAATTGAAATGTCTGAACGGGAGGTGGGATCTTAGACTCGACCTTGGTCTCAATGACAGTCTCAACTTTGACCTCCGCCTTGGGCTTGGGCTTAGGGGCGATAGTCTCGGTGGTGCTCTGGACTAGTTGTCCATCAACAGTCGAGCGCTTGATCAACCAGTGATCTCGACCATGGCAGGTGATGCCTTGATCGACACATGACTGGCAAAGATCAAAGTCTCCATCGTCACAAGTAGAACAGTGGTAGTGAACATCAGGAATATTGTTTTCGCAGCTGTTGCAACAGACTGCGAAGCCAGGACCAGTGTGAGTGAACATGGCAGGGCATTTGTTCAACGAGGGACCTTCAGTCTTGGGCAAAGAAAATGGGGCTCGTTGATGCTTGGTTACGGGGAGAGATTGAGGGGTCTGCTTTGGCACCGACTGTCGTTCCATAAGATTAGCAAGGCGGCTCTCAAAATCCAGACGAGCATCCCGACGTTCTCCAATAAGTCTCGCAGCATCACTGAGGAGAGCAGAGTTGTAAGTTCGCGATAGAGGGCTAATACGGACCGGAAGAGTCGTCTCGGGAGATGTGATGATTGATGCTGGGGTTGGTGCAGGAACCTCAGCTGCGGGAGTGGGTGCAGGGCTTGGCTCTGCGGAGGTCTCGTGAGCTTCTTTGGGAGCCTCGTCCATGCCCATAGGAGAAGAACCAAATGCGGCGGTTTCATGCTCATCCTCGACGGTGACAGGCTTAGGTACTGTAATCTTGGGCTGTTCTTTGACGGTAACACGAATCTTGAGCTTAGACTTTGCCTTGGCGGCGCGGTAGAGTTGCTTGTAGATGGGGATGTTTTCGGCCTCAAGAAGAACATAAGACGCAGCAGAATCGGAGTATCGCTCAAATGCAACCTGAGCATCTCCAGGGATGTGCAAGAATGTACGGATCTGATATCGTGTTAGTTGTTGCTTAATCAATTACTGAATAGCCAACTCTGGTCTCCATGGTAAGGTGGCGACGTAGGATGACAAAACCTCTGGAACTTCTCAACGCAAGAGCAGTATTTGTCAACATACATTAGATTCAAGAGTTCTTGGGACCATATCCCGAAGAGGCATCTTGGTGCGACGAGTGATGCCCTCGAACATCACCTTGACGGTGATGGCATGGTCCAGACCAGCGTTATGCGTGGTGGAAGCCATTTTGGCGATATTTCCAGGAAGGCTGCTGAAAGAAGAGGATGTTAGGATCTCGGTTTATTCTCTTCGTACTCGATCCGCGAAGGACAAGGATGATGAAGAGAAGGGAAGAATGACGAGTGCGGATGGTGGAGCCTTACATATGGTAGCCTGGGGCGGTGACGAGGATGTTAATGCTGTTATCGGTGGTTGAGATAACCTAGCAATCGGCGGTGACAAGATGGTTGTCACTCGTCGTGAGAATCGGCAACCGACGCTCTGAAAATAAACGATGTTGGGCAATAAGAGAAAAGGCCGCCTGATGATAGATAGGCGCAAGAGTTTTAGAAGGAGGAGGAGAGGGTGAGATTGATGGAAGAAAAGAAGAGAAGAGGAGAGGATAAGGAAGAAGTAAGAAGAGAAGCTTCCACTGTACCACTGTACGCGGGTCCTGAGCTGCCTGTAGGTGAGGTGAGGTGCCTAGGATGGATGCCTGCAGGGGGGCGTGCTGCGAATTACTGATGCCCCGGATTTCAGGTAGAGACTGACTGACTACTTTTCCCTTGGCAACTAAATAAATCTGGCCGCAGACTCAGTGACACATTAGGTACCAAAGAAAGAAAGATACCTTGAGGCTACACTGTCATGCCACGGCAAGCCGCGATGGATTTTGGTCAGCCCCAAGTAGCGTGGCTGTAGCACCAGCCGACTCGCACCGTAACTCGTAGCGATTGGAAACTGGAAAACTCCCTGCACCAGCTGACGGGGGATGATCCGGGCTGGGCTGGGCTGGCTTCGGTACTGAGGGGTCGGTCGATCGGGGTACTTTTTCGGTGTTAGTGCATGGACTAGAAGGATGATGTGAGGCCGTCAGTGGACGGATGGCGATAGACGCAACCTTTGGGGCAAAAGGCAAAAGGGCAAAGATCCAATGCAGGCAATACTGATGATGACGAGGAGGTCTTACTGGTAGCCAGACCAGATACGATACTGAAGAGATGGGTAGTACCGTGAGTCGTGAGGGTTGAAATGTATTGGGTAGGACCAGCATACACACAGTTTCTGGGCGAGTCTATGTATCTTGTTCCAGTCATGCACTGATACCCGGATTGCCGAATGTTTGAGGAGAGTGATTCATAAGTTCACTGGGGGCACTGTTTCGTCTTTTGCTGTGTAACCACAACCACAAACCCTGTCAGATATTGATAATGAGGTCCATTGAAAGTAATTCTATTCGAATAAGGCAGCTATTCGTCAACATTTTTTTTGTTTTTTTTATGTGTCCTGTGATCGATTGACAAGGGGTGGTTGGTGTTGATACACGACTAATGTACATGGTGAGTATAGATTAGTTAGTAGTATGGGGACTTTTTATGATAAACTCTATCATGATAAACATTTCAACCAGTTGTTTATTTTGCTGCAGCAGTGGCTGCTCGGTCTATTCAATTCAACTCAACAGCCTTTGGGGGTCTATCTGGTACTGAAAGCAGCAAACAATACAGTACCTAATCTTCTCTTTTCCTCAGATACCTTACCTAGAGGTCCTCCCTCGCCTTGGTAGGTACTCTATCACGTCTAGCACGTCTAACACGACTAGGACTGTAGACACAGCAATCCCGTCCCCTTGGCTCTCTAAAACTCCCCCGGATTGAAAAGAGTGGAGAGCGGAGCCCTCTGTGGAGTGGCGTCTGCACTCTAAAAGAGGGGCCGAAGTCCGATACTTGACTCCTGATAGGGCAAAAGGCCTCAAGAGCCTCGTTGACGCCCTGCGATCCAACCCCAGACGATATCTGTGGTCAGGTACCACATGACGGCAAACACCTCGACGCATAGGTACGCAACGCCGCTTTCACCTCACCGATGCCGCCATGAACTGACTCTATTGGATGCTCGTAGGTCACGGACTCGGGGTCAAAGGTCACGATGGTCTCTGGGTCTTGAAGTTTGGGGCCCTGAAGAGAGCAAGCTCCCCACTTCCAGGCTAAGTCAATATGGTCCGGTAGCTGAAGTGATGTTTACTGTTTGTTCCTCGGCGGGCAGAAGTCGGAATTCTCTCGGCTTACAATGGCTGGTTTCAGAGTCTTCTTTTTTTGCAATACCGTATCAAGATGAAAAGGACGTACTGGAACCGCAGACCTGGACCGGTTTTAGAGACTGGAACACACTAGAAGTCCATGAGGTGGCCAAACAAGCTTTCTGGTCAGCCTGGCTCGTTTTCAGTCTCGGGATCGAGCCTGTTCGACCAAAATGCAGCACCTCATTCGCCGTCTAGGCAGAGAGGGTGTTATCTGTCTCTATCAGGTCTCGGAGCTGCTTGTACGCGTGCTCACTGTCGCCTAGAGGTTGTCGCCTCCTCCAAAAGCTTCAACCTCGGCGATTTAACTAAACTCAATCTTTGTTGTTTGATACGGTTGTTCAGTGAAACATGTCAATCGGGGGTGAAAAGTGTACCCTTGGACTCAAGGTGAAGAAATAAACACGAGGGAGAGATCATCCGGGCCAGATACACTTGCACTTGGTCCACTCGCAGAGTGAGCTTGTACCTTGCCTAGAACTCTGCGCATCACAAGCTCTCGTCCCAGGCCGGGGCTAATGACATTCCCGACTCATACGGATAGTGCTTTGTGTCCCTTTATGAACAAACATCATCTTATTTCTCAATATCATAGTTGCAGCTTATCACAACCAAACTCACCTCCAGCCGCTGGACTATATAGGTAGGTAGCTCTCCAATTGATCAGTACAATCAACTCACCAATTACTTACAGCTCGGAGGCTCACAACAAACGTTTCTCGTCCCTCCCCCGCCTTCCCAAACCAAAATCGTCTTACGCGGACCTCAGAGATCTAAGCTGCTAAGCTAAGGGAGAGAGCTCCATGCAGCTTACCCGGCTACGCGGTCAGTTCTAATTGCATGAGTCGTTGAAGGCCGACTTGAGTATGGCTCCGAGGTGCTGCATAAGACAATGGCATCCACCTGTCAAGCTATCAAAATCGACAAGAGAAGCTACTAACCTAGACTTAGTACTAGCTATTATGCACGTATTGACAACTCGTGACTTCATTACCCCATCATCACCTCCCCACATTCTTGTTTACTTCTTATTTCCACATCAACTCTTTATTCCTCTTATCATGCACGGCATAACTTTCACTCGCTTGGGTCCTCAGTGATGTTCCCTAAAGCATGGCATCTTCTGTCCAAGCCATCAGATTATGCCACAACTGGAAATATCAAGAGATCATCGGAGACTTGGGAGTTATCCCGGAACCTACCGAATTCGGCTGGTCTTGGTCTTCTTGGCTTCACATGTGCCCGTGAGACGAACGTGGAGAAGCCCGCCTGGTTGGCCAATGCATGCATCGACTCTTTACAACTGCCATGATCGTACAGCTCTCGGCTTAGTGAGGTGGAGAAGCACCTGGTTAATTCCCCTCCGTGACATCTATGCGAGCCCTGTTGCATCAAGGTTTTGTCTGTTTGGCTGGGGTGATGAACAGATCGGCATCTGGTCCGAATACAGGTAGTAGCAGATTCATTCAACTGGATATAGTAACGGAGGACTCTATTTCACCACTACCTGTCATATCTATGGTTCCTGTGGATAAACCATATAACCAACGGTGTAATTCTTGAGAGTATGTATCGGCTACAAGAAAGAAAAAAACAGAGTCTGCACTGCCTGGAGAGAGAAACAAGCTACTGTGGTGTTCTTGCTGTGTTGCCTTCATCTATCTGGCCGAGATGCTGATATGGTTGACTTGATTGAACTACGTTTCACCATAAGTAGAACACAGGGGGCACTTCTCGTGAGTTGATTCGATATCACCATTGTTTTCCACTGCCAATCAACAACGTCAAGACCAACACCAGAGGGAATCAGGTATATAATATGCCATGGACACCAAACACCATTGCCATGAAAACACAAATCCATGCGTAACTGTCAAGCGCAAAACGTGCAACTGTGTTGGGGAGAATAAATGGATTGCTAGGCAGAAAGGATAACCAGTAGCAATTCAGCCCCCCAAAAGACCTCCCGTCCAACTCTTGCTCATCCTCCTCCTTCCAATATCCTTGGCCAAGACAAACTCCGTCTCCCAACGATAGAAAGAACACTAATCAGGAAACTCTTGCCCATTCAACTCCCATCTGTTAATCCATTCCAGGTAATGATGTCGAGTTCGTAGAGTTAAGATATATAGTAATGCACCCATCTTGTCCCCTCAACCGGAACCATTCAAACAAAATAAAGCCACGCTTCAGGCGTGGACTTAACCCCCAATGAATGACTTGACATCAAAGTTGTAATTTCTCCCCCCCCCCCCCCCCCAATCC